>NC_064622.1:213679953-213699306 GCF_023898315.1 Schistocerca nitens
TTTTTGGTTATGTGTGTGACATGGTCTTTCCAGCTCAAGTGCTGATCAATGTACATGCACAAAAATTTTGTAGACCAAACTTTCGCTGTTTCATGGTCACTCAATGATAAATGGTGATCATTTACTTTACCATACTGTATGTAATTTGTTTTATTTTAATTGAACGTTAACTTATTAACGTAAAACCACTGTTGAACACTCTTCAGAACCTTTAAAGCTCTAGTGAATAAGGATTTGCTGTCATCACTTATAATTATGCTTGTATCATCTGCAAATAAGGTAATTTTCGAAGATCTGTTGGGCCTTTCAATGTCATTTATATAGATTAGGAATAATAGAGGGCCGAGAACACTACCCTGAGGGACACCTACTGCCACTTTCTTAGCATCAGAAACCTACTTTATTTTTTGCTTATTCTGGGATGAGGTGAGTTCCACAATCTGAGTTCTATCTTGAAGATAGGATTCAAACCATTTCCTCCCAATTCCACTGATGCCTATTGGCTCCAGTTTGTCAAGGAGAATTTGATGATCTACTGTATCGATGGCCTTGGAAAGATCTAGGTTGATTTATACCACACATTTTTTATTATCTAAATTTCCAATAATTTCTTCCGTATAGGCCTGTATAGCTGTTTCTATGCAGTAACCTATATGAAAAACATGTTGATTACAATTTAGAAGATTGGAGTTGTCAAGGTAGCTTATGAGTCTAATTTTCATCAGTTTTTTTAAATTTTTTTGATAAAGATGGAAGGAGGGATATAGGTCTACAGTTTTCTACCTTATGCATATCCACATTTTTAAAAATTGTTTTAACCTTAGAAATTTTCAGCATTTGGGGGAACACACCTTCACTGAATGATAAATTGGCAATATGTACCAGTGGTTCCAAGATTTGTGTGGTGACTTTCTTTATTGTTGTCACTGGCACTTCGTCCAGTCCTGCAGACATTTTGGGTTTCATACTGTTAATTACTTTCAGTATTTCATATTTATTAGTGGATCTTATTATCACGCTATTGACTTCTTACTTTTGGAGCTGTTGATTTCTCTTCTTTGGCAAAGCTCTTGATTAATTTATCAGGTACACTTAGAAAGTAGTTGTTAATGTAATTTGGCAAGACCTCCCTCTTTATTTCAATGTTATCACTAGATTTAAGTACAATATTCTGGTCTTTAGAGCTTTTTCCTATTTCTCTTTTAACAATTTCCCATGTGGTATTTGATTTATTGTCTGACTTCCTTATTAGTCTATCGTTACTTAATACTTTTGCTAGATTAGTTACCCTTCTATATACCTTTTTGTAGTTACTAACATGTTTTCTGAAATTAAGGTCAGTATTAGTTTTCATTTCAGAGTTTAGTCTTTTCATAGTCTTGGGAGAGTTTTTAATGCCAGATGTGATCCAAGCATTTGTGTGTCTATGTCTAGATGAGTTGATTTTAACTAATCTTTTTGGGAAGTACATTTCAAAATTTGTCATGAAAAGAGAGGAGAAAACATTGTATGCAGCATCTGTATCAGTTTGTGACAATACTTCTGCCCAAGATTGGTTAATCTGTTTTATACCAAATTGGTTGCAGTTTTTGGGATAGAAAATTCTCTTATACATATGATGAACTGTTTTTATATGTATTGGAACTGTGAGCACTTTAATAATAAGTGCGTTATGATCTGATATTCCTAGGTCAATATTCAAAACTTCTTGTATCTGGGCTTTCTATATTTGAAAATATATTGTCTATGAGACTTTCTGAAATGTTTTTTACCCTTGTAGGACTGTTTGTATTAACTGGGCATGCGCAGTAACGCTTGTTTCCTGACGCACTCTAGCAACTGCTCAAACGAAGCTTATGTCTACGCTTGGCCAAACCTACGGCCGCCTACAGAGGTCAATTACCACCGCATAGCCAGTCTCCGGGGAAACGTTTGTATTCGTGCGCGTGTCGAAATCAGAATCTTTGGATGTACCCTCTCTCATTCCTTACCCCCATTCCATATTTACCTACTACTTTTCTTTCTCTTTATTTTCCTACTATCAAATTCCAGTCCCCCATGACTATAAAATTTTCAGCTCCCTTCACTATGTGAATAATTTTTTTAACAACATACATTTCTTCAATCTCTTCGTCATCTGTGGAGCTAGTTGGCATATAAACTTGTAATACTGTGGTAGGCCTGGGCTTCATGTCTACCTTGGCTACAATAATGCGTTCACTATGCTATTCGTAGTAGCTTATCTGTGCTCCTGTTTTTTATTCATTATTAAACCTACTCCTGCATTACCCCTGCTTGATTTTCTATTTATAATGCTGTGTTCACCTGACCAGAAGTCTTGTTTCCCGCTGCTACGGAACCTCACCAATTCCACTATATCTAGCTTTAACCTGACCATTTCCCTTTTTAAATTTTCTAACCTACCTGCCAATTTGACATTCCAAGCTCCAACCCATAGAACGCTAGTTTTCATGAAGAAATTAGTAGTTAATAAACGACCTCCCGAAAGTGCAGTTAGTATCAGCGACAACTGCTTTGAAAAGCCCTTCCAAAGCACTTTCACATGAGTGTGTCCAAGTACGATCCTGAAAATATGTAAAAATTTCAAACCTTCAGCTAGTGTTGATTACTATGATTTGTCATGTAATTTGTTTAAAGATGCTATTGACTGTGTAATTTATCCTTTAACTTATTGTGTAAATAAATCTCTAGATGAAAATAAGTTCAATGAGAAACTAAAAATTTCTAGAGTTGTGCCCATATATAAAAAAGTTGAAAAGAACTGTCCCACTAGCTATAGGCTCATATCCATAACTCCTTTCTTTTCTAAAATTTTTAAACAATAACGTATAAAAAAGTTAGTCTTTATTTGGACAAATCAATGATAAACAGTTTGGGTTCAGGGAAGGTAAATGTACAACTGACTCAATGAATTCACAAGTAAAATTTGTCCTAGTTGTGTTCGAGGCTTGGGACTATGCTCCGGCTATGTTTTTGTGACCTGAGCAGAGGTTTTGATTGGGTAGAGCAGGGCTTCCCAACAAAATTTTCTCAAGGACCCCCTCATCAAACATGATTGGTACCTTGTCATATCACAGTATCAAGTACCTAGAAAGCCAAATTAAGAGTCTTTTTATAAGTTTTCTATTTTTGGTACTTAGAAAAAACATTGACATATTCATTATTGAAAAAATATTGAGCTTAAAACTTTTTCAATTTAGCCATCATCGTTATTGTTAAATTTTTGATTATTGCTCAAAATCTTTGCCTTCAAATCTGGGTGTTTAGCATAACAAAGTCCTTAAAAAAATTGAGTATGAACTGAAAATGACAGGAAAAAATTTAAACTGAGTGTATTGGTCTTTCAAGTGTACTACACTTGAGATTGCATTGAGTCGACATGTGTGAAAAATAAGAAAACACTAATTTCATACAAGGTATTATTTATTTGAAAAAATACAGTTACAACAGAGTACTCCATCAGTACACAATTAGTTTTAATTTTCAGTTCTTAATGAGGTGAGTTCAATCTGACCTCTGAGTCCATTATTTCTGAAATATTAGGTTCCAAACTTGAAACTTTCACTCTGAAATCCGAACGCACGTCGAGCCGATTCCTATATTTTGTTTTTCATGAACCACATGGAAGAAAATGCTTGCTCACACCAATATGTGGTGGCAAATGGAAGGATCTTTTTCATTGCCTTATCTCCAAGTTTCTTGTAGTCCTTGCGTGCTGTTGCCCAGAAGTCTGTAATTTTATCACCAATGAAAATGTTTATCATCATACCACAGCTGGACAGATCCACAAGTTGATCTTGCTCTTCTTCAGTGAGGCCTTAGATTTTGTCTATTTCTTCACAGCTGAAGGGATTTTGAATCTATCTGTTGTCAGGGTCAGGTTCAGGGAAATACTCTCTAAAAATGGTGGCTAGGCTGCGTAGATGCTCGGCTACATTGATCTTGATCTGGTCAGGCAAACTCTCCTCTGATGACTCCAAGAATTGTTTTAAAGTAGAAAAGTTAGTTAGTGACTCGTTTTCTATCCTTGACGCCCAGATCTGATGCTTTTTGACCATAGCACTAATCTTATCCTCAACTTTGAACATGTCTACATTTTTCCTTGGATTGCAGATGTCGAGTTTTAATGTAGTTGATGATTTGAACTACTTCGTTAAGTATCTTTTGCAAAGGTTCAGACAATCTTTTGGCTACTAAGCCTTCACGATGGATACAACAGTAAGTCCATTTCACCTCAGGGGCTACTGCTTTGATATGAGCTAGAAGTCCTGTTTTTTTGCCAGCCATTGACTTTGCTCCATCCGTCAGCAAGCCTACACATTTTTCCAGGTGTCATCATGTTCATTGAGATAATTATTTAATGCAGTAAAAATATTGCCTGCTGTTGTATGCAGTAGTTCGCATGAAAAAAGAAAATCTTCAAAAACTTGGCCCTCCCATAAGAATCATGCGAAAACCAACATTATGGCTTTTTTCAATATGTCTGTGCTTTCATACAAATGTAGAGCATACATGTCACTCATACAAAGTCTAGCCAGCAATGTTTCTTCCACGTTAACTGCCATATCAGTAATTTGTCTTTGAACAATATTATTTGAGAGTGGGACAGTTCCTATTATCTTAGCAGCTGCATCACCTAACATTCTCTTGCAAAGTATTATTGCTGATGGCAGTATAAGTTCCTCAGCAATTGTGTGGTTTTTCCCACATTTAGCAACAAGCTGAACCACCTCGTAAGACGCAAGGGTTGCATTTTCATTTATATTTGCACCACAGTGTTTGGTAATTGTTTTACGAGATATTTTCAACTCTCTTAATTTATTTTTGAAAAAAATCTAATGACTTACTTTTGTACTCTGCGTGCTTTGTTTCAAGATGGCACCAGAGATTTGCTGGTTTCATACATTCATTCGAAAGGCTTTCATAGCAAATTACACATTGAGGTTTAGGGTGAGGTCAAGTGAAAGTAAAACCGATTTCCCAGTAATCAGAGTTATATTTTGTAATTTTTCCAGTAAGCTTAACAATGATCTTGGAAGGGTTAGGTTCAAGGGACGCCGACAATTTAGGTTCAATGGACACTGACAACTTCGGTTCGAGAGTCACTCACTTACTTGCTTGAACATCAGATGCATTATCTTCCTCTTCATCTGTAGACTTTTCTCGTTTTAATGAACCACTTTTTAACCAACGGTCCATTTTTAACTATGCGAACCATAGCTTCCACGAAAAACAATGTCAGTAGACAGGCAGTGGAACAGAAAAAGGAAGTAAGGCTGAAATGCTTTCAGCAGAATACTAGGTCAAATCAGGCATTATATAATGAAAAGAGAATAGAGGCAGCAAGGGTATGCAGGAGGAGAAAAAGGGAAGCCATGAAGAGAGAAGAGATGGAAGAGCTGTACAAAAGGAATGAAAGCAGAAAATACAACAAAAAAGGAACTCGAGAACATAGACCAAAAATAACAGCTTGTAAGGACAAAGAGGGAAATTTGCTGACAGATAAACAAGATGTTTTGGATAGATGGAGAGAATAATACAAGGGAATTTTGGAGGTCAATCCTACCAGGAATGGGCAGCCACTCTATTATACCGTAGATCCAGAAATAGAGGAACCAACATTAGAGGAAGTACGGAAGGTAGTGCATTGTTTAAAAAATTATAAAGCACCAGGAACCAATGAAATAATTGCAGAACTGTTAAAAATGGGGGAACTGGTCTTCATAAGCGAATCCACAAACTTATTAAGTTGAAATGGAATCTGAAAAGAATGCCCGAAGAATGGACCTTAGGTGTAATCCAACCAATACATAAGAAGGGAGACAAGACCTGCTGTTCAAATTACCGTGGAATTACCTTGCTGAATGTAACCTATCAGATCTTCTCTAGTATTATCTACAACAGGTTAGTACCATATTCAAAAGATATTTTGGGGGAGTATCAGTATGGATTTCAGGCTAATAGATCAACAACAGACCAGATATTTGTGTTTAGGTAAATACATATGAGTATAACATTGAGCTTCATAACCTCTGTGTAGACTTCAAGCAGGCCTTTGATAGTCTAGATGGAGCACAAATGTTAAATGATTTGCTGCTACATGGTATACCATCGAAGTATGTCTCACTTATTCAAGCAATATTGGCTGGTTCCAAGGCTGCAGTGCGAGTGGATGGAGAACTGACCAATTGGTTTAGGATTAGTAAAGGTGTCAGACAAGGGGATGCACTCTCTACAATGCTTTTCAATCTGACTTGAAGCAGCCACGCGGAAGCTTCAGATATCTGGTTACATAGGCACAAAGTCGACTCGGATATGTGCTTATGCCAATGATCTAACAATTATTAGTAGAAGAAAGGTATCACTAGAGAGGACAATATGTGAGATGAAAGAAGCGACAGGACCTAGAGGCCTTTCTGTAAATGAAATCAAGTCTAAGTACATGAATTTCACCAGGAAGGAAAATAATAACTTGGATAGATTATTAGCAGACGGTTTCAATTTTGAACATGTGCAGAACTTTGACTATTTGGGCTGATTAGATCATATAAGTCTCTTGAATGAGAACTGTCTTCCAGTGTTTTTATACTATCACCTACTACTATTATTTAAGGGAATTCTCTGGTATCCTTTTCTAGTAGTACATGCAGTTACTTGAGAAAATGTCTTACCTGACAACTTGGAGATCAGTACTGCCCTAGTATTAAGCTCTTCTTCCTTTCTCTGTATAGCCACTGCTTCAAGACAATTTCTGTATGTTCCTGTCTGTCCACAAAGTGGTATCCTTTACCTTTCTGTTTAAATATATAGCAACTCTGCCTCCCTTATGTCCCTGTCCACTGAAACATTGCAAGTCTCTTGTATCCAAAAATGTGGCTGGAATATTTACATTGTTTTGTGTATTATAAAAGCTATGTCTTGGTTTGTCTCAATCTTTGACATCAATGCCATCTGGTGCAAGTTAAAAACAATACAATCCTCAAGTCTGCTGTCTTCAGTCCGACATGAAGCTCCCAGATTATATCTTCTGTTCCAAATGTTGCCTACCAGCAATTGCGTACGAGACGGTGTGTTTTTCTTGTATTGCTAACTCATATGAACCTGCCTAAGCATGTTGTAGGTACTTGTACCCAGTATGTATTTTCATTCCTGATGTTACTTTTGCCTCATAATTATTATGTATTAGCTTTCATAATTTGTCTTTATTGTAAATTTGCCACAATTATCTGATGACTCAAAACCCATGAAGTTTTTAGCAATTAAAGCATTTCCATGGAAAGTCTGAATGGTCACATACCTTACAAATAGAAGAACGTTGTACATCTTGATTACATTTTCTTCCAGTCCACTTTCACACAATCTCTGGTGTCTCAGAATCAATTATTACTTCTATTGCTCTCAATATCCTAGCAACGTAGTGTCCATTTTGAAGTAAAATTCTTACATTTGAAACATATGTTGAGAAATATGTGTAGCTAAAAAAAGGAAGAAAGTGACCACCATAGCAAATTCCACTTTCACTCTGAAAAATGTTCTAAAACTGCAGTAACAGGAATGAGGTGTTCTCATCAGTGAAGTGTGAACAAAAAACAGGTGAAACATCTTTACTGTAAGTACAGTTACTGCAGCTCAGACACATTTATTGTCTATTAAAAAACAAAAGCCACTGACAACTTGTAAAGAATATTCAGTGAAAGAATGTGCACAATTAATATCCGTGAAAATAGGATTACCTTCATGCAGTAATGATGAAATTTTTCTCTACATTAATGTAAAGTCTCTTAAAGGCCAACTTATAACAACTGCTGTACTGACTAGAAAGAATCAGTTACAGCATCTTCTGTACCAATAAAAATTGGGTGAATGACACCAAAATAGTTTAAAGTTTTCCTCTTTGCTATCTACTGGTTGGTAAATTCTGCCAACCAAGCATTGCACAGTATCAATCTACATAAAAACTCCTATTCTGAAAGATGAATCTCAAAAGGTACTGAAGACAAGTAAAGGTATATAAATCTAAAAATATAATTGCTACATGTAAAGCACATGAGACTACAAACTAAAAATAATTCTAAAGCAGCTTGGAATGACACTGAAAAGGAAATGATTAATTGTAGTAAAGAAAATAGTCCCACTTGTCTTTACAATTCTCAGTATTCTGTAAATCATACTAACCGCACCACTCTGCTCAGTAATTGCACCTTGTTTCTTCAGACTGAACACTGTGTGAAATTCTTTACCACCAATTTCCCTGGTCAATTACTGTAGGAATGCACATACAAAAATTTTCAGGAAGTTGCTACATTCCGAGCCTTTAAATAAATATAAGGGAGCATCAGATACTTAGCTTAAGTGCACTGAATTTTATTCTGTTTAACTCTTAGTAATGAACCAAATTGAAATGTGATTCAGAAGTGAAAAATATCTTTTTAATTTTTATGCAATGTATTGTTACAACAGACTTCAGTACATCATGTGATAAGGAGCTTCAAATTCATGCCACACAAGCTCTGCAGACGTCAATTTTCTACTCTAGTTACACAGCAATTCATTTTAATGTAATCAAGTAGTATTTCAAATAAAGGTTTTAATTGCACATGCAAATAAAAGGATAAAGGTATCAATTGAAAAAGAACACTGCAAACGTTTTTATTTTCTTTATTAATATCACTTGGGTTTCCACATCACCAACAGGGGTACCAAGCACAATGCGTTACTCTTTGTTTTACATGGCGAGTTTCCCCAGTAGGCCTACAAACCATGGAATGTACAGAAGCACATACACAGCTAAAACTTAGTACCGACAGTAATTATGGTCAGAATCTACGTGAACATTTAATATTTCACTTTCAGGCTGCCTCAGTGCTGAAACAATATTTTCTTTTTCAGCAAGAGTTGGTTTCTTCACACTGCCCTTTGGCTGTTTGTTACATTTACCATGTCTTCGTTGCACTTTTACCTTCTCGTTGCTGGGGGGTCGTGAAGCTTCCCTGCAGTCTGATTGAAAAAGTGACAGCGAATGAGCTGCATCCTTCTGTAGTGACTTCAGGATTTCTGTGGACACTTTACCTGAACTGACACGGTTAATCAAAATTTGATATGTGGACACTAGTTCTCGGGCCAGAGATGTGTTCTCGTGATCATCAGTATTTGTTTGCAGTGAACACAAAATGGCAGAAGCCTCTTCTGTCACCGTTGCTTCACTTGGTGTAAATGTGGCACTTGAATGTAATGCATACGTCATTGACACTGCATGAATGTGCTTGCATATGTTCAAATGAATTAAACTGTCCGCACAAGAACAACTGAAAGCATGTATACATATATTACATTTGGAGCACTTCAACTTGCACTCCAATTTACATTCAATGTTATTTAAAATCACAGTATGTGTTACACCACAATGTGTTTGGGATTTGACATGAAACTTTGTACCATCAGTATTGACTGTAATGTCATTCTCCTTAATACTACATGAAGCTTTATGACGAGCCTCAATAAGATTTATTCTATATGAATGGCCACCCTTATACAATTTAACCATTCGAGCACACAGTTTGTCACGCACCAATTTCATCAACACAACAAGTAGTCTGTCAAGTCTATTGTTTGTTTTTCCCTCTAAATAACAATATTTTAAAACTCTATGCATTGCTTCAAGGTGCATATTTGTATTTATACCCAGATTGCGACGGTGACAGTATGCCCACTGCTGAGGCCGGAATAAGTAATTTGACGAGAAATATACACCAAAGTCTCTTGTACCTTCATCTGCTTGAAGCTGCCCGACGAACGATTCCAGCAGCTCATTAAAATTGTCTATGTCCACTTCTTCAAGCAATGTACGAAGAGCTTTGTACACAAGCGCTTTCTTTTCTTCACTGCCATGGACTTTTTTCAAATTATTCCGCCAGCTGCGGTCTATGTGCCAAGCACACAGTAGATTATTTTCTGCAGGTCCCATGACTCGTGACCACGCACTACGGAAAGTATTAGTGTCGTCGGACATGAATACAGACGTTTTTATAATGCCAGCTCTCTCTTTCACAGCACTAAAGAAATGAGTCATTATGGAAGTAGTCTCCCGATTTGAAACACAGAATGCTACAGGCATACCTGAACCAAAATCGTCTACCACTAACAATGTGGTCACCAACAGTTTGTAAACATTTGTACAATGTGTGGAGTCTACACATACAATATTTTGTCCAAATCTCTGTAATAACTGCTTCTGGTAGTCAGTCATTAACACTATCACCGAGTCAGTCCTATCAAAATCTTCCCTGGCCTCGCCTTCTTTCTTATAGAGGAGAACACAGTCTTTCATTTTCTCCAACCACATACCAACACTGACTTCATCAACGTTATGCTGTTGATCATCACCAATGGCGAAGTCTCTCTTAATGTTATGAAGGTCATGTCGAGTCAGGAGATGCAGCCTCTCCACTCCGCTGGAATGAACTGAGTCCCGCACATCATCCAGAATTCTCTGGAAAGTGACCCCCTCAGCAATTTTACCTGCAACATTTTAAAATTACTCCAACTACAAAGAGGCCAATTCTGAGTGTGTATATGAAAACACTATTCAGAAAGGACACTGTAGTTAACCACCCCCAATAAAATAAATTCAAGCAATATAACACTTGCTAAGTACTTATAAACTAGATAGTTTAATAAATGGCTTAACAGGATATTCAGTGTACCCTTCCAACAGTACTGAAGATACTATTAAAACACTGGGGATGGGAGAATAAACAGGCCTGATTAAAGCACCTGTTGCAATGTGATATTTCCCAATTTCAGCTACCAAGGCTATTTTCAAATGGTTACGAGGTCTAGAAGTACATGTTTAACATGTTGGACAAGAAACAATAAATGTACTGCCTTTAGTCTATTAGATGCATTAATGATCTATTCTTAAATAGACTACTATGATGCAAGCAATAACACAGGGAAACAAGTATTTCAGAACTTATTTCCACACTTGTATTACTGTAATGCATTACACCTGCTCTCACACACACCTAAGTACATGGCATTACAGTCACCAATATTGTGGTCAATATGGATCACAACAACTGGTCTTTTACAACTGCTTTCAAGCTAACATCACAAATTGTATTCATATGAACTGCCAATCGATATATTCACACCTTTTACTCCAGATCACATATCCATAACAATATTAATTTCTCAGCAGTAAAAAAACAATGCTCCTTCACTGCAAAAATAATAGTCAACTACATATAACTACCAGCAAGCCTGACAATGGATTCTGAAACTTTCACATCATATTTACTTGGGGATCACTGAAAGGCCAGCAAAATTCTCCAATTAAGGTAATACTCACCAGCGATGGCTTCTCTATCAGAACCACTGAGATGCAGAAAAGCAATGTTCTGGTCGTGGCCGAAATGTGTTCTGTAGTAAATGACACTACAGATTCCACTTTCTTCTTCGTGAAGCTCTATGGCAGCAACGCAATGGTTTCCCATCTTGCAAGTGCCCTGGGACTTACACAACCTTTTGCCACCTGACTTCGAAGAAAATGTGCCACTTCTGTGGCATACAAAGGTGGTTTTTGCAGTGCCATCCTTTAAACGCTTAGTGCCATAACTAGAGACAAAAGTACTTTTTGTTTTTCTCTCCTCCTCAGACTTCCACTTCATAAAGTCTAAAACAAAAGCATCGATGAAAGACAATTGCATTCAGATTCAATAAGTGCAAAGTACACAGCAGGAGTAAAAAAAAAAAAAAAAAAACGTGCACTGTTAAGATACCCTCACGAGTTACTGGTGTGATTTTAATCATTTAAATTTGCAATAATTTAACTTATACTTAATGTAGCAGACAGTAAGTTTACAGTTAATGTGAAATCAGTCTTTTCACGCTTTCAAATAAGCACGTGTTCTACTGACCAACAAAAACAAGATCTAATGGCCACGGGTCAGGCAAGTATGTAATAATAATGGACGATATTAATTTAAGTAGGCAGTGTACACTTTACTTACCGTCCTTCGTTTGAAATTCACTAATTTCTTTTACCATCTCAACCATGTGCTCCTGCTCCACATGTAGGCGCAACTTAGCCAAGAAATTGCATTTAAAGCTACAGTCACTTTTTGAGCACTTTATCGTACCTTCTTCACCTGGCTGAATTTTATGCACATTTCTCAAATGAGCATTCAAATGCTTCCTTGCTGAATATTCTCTATCACATACATAACAAGCAACAGAACCAGCCATTCCAACGAAATAACTCAATCTCACAAGGTGCAAGGATATTCGCTCATCAACTGTGAATACGAGAATGTGTGTAGCAAAGATGTTGCATTCGCTCAGATGTCACCTATGCTTCTGATTGGCTACTGTATATGACGTCATGAATTTAACTGTCAGCCAATCAGCATCGCGACCAGCGGGTCGCGAGACGCAAGTCACAGACCTGCGTCTCGCGACCCGCTGGTCGCGATGCTGATTGGCTGACAGTTAAATTCATGACGTCATATACAGTAGCGAATCGGAAGCGCAGCATTGCGACCAGCGGGTCGCAAGACTGTTGTCGAGACGCAAGTAAATAACAGCCGCCATCTTAATTTCAAGGTTTCCGAAGTTGTTGACGTATTCTGTATTTCCGTATTGAAGCCTGCAATTTTGCGTATTACGAAAGTAATGATCCACCGTATTAAAGATCTCTCCAAACAGTGCCATTTTTAATTCGGTCTTTCATTTGTGCATGAGGAAGCTAGTATTATTGAGTGATTACTGATAGATAAATTGTAGTTGCACATTCTACAAATGATTAAATTAATGCAGTGCTGGCGTTATATTCATATTCTCGTACTGCCACCTTCAGTGATCTTAAAAACAGAACACTTGCCAAGTGGTTTTCCGAAACGAAGTAACGAGGTTTCTAGTAACAGTATAATTCCAGTCTTACTGTATCCCTTAATAAAAGAGATCGAATATATTACAATGTCTTATAGTGTATTTGTACGAAACATAACTCCAATATCTGTAATTGAGTAACATTAACATTAAAGATCTCACACAACTTCACATTTTAAAAAAACCAAGCCGTATTACGTTGGTTGTATTGATAGAGAACGGTATTATTGTTTTACGTGACAGTTTGTCATATAATTTCCGAACACAGATTGTATATGCGAGATTACTGCGTTATTAATAGATGAACCCCAGGCACATGTAACACAAACAAATACGATGTTTGATAAACCAACAAGAATAACGTTTACGTTTATATCTCCTTAGATCATCTTGCATGATGCCAGGTATGACAGCTTGAAACAAGCAAGAAAAACAGAGTTTTACGTTACAGGACTGATAAGACTCGTACATATTTTTGGATACACATTATCAACATAATTTTCCCAGTTTTATCACCACACCCAAATACTTAAATATAACTACTTGTCTGTTGTATGTCTGTGTTCCCATATTTCAGGCTGATATTTTCAGTATGGATATTTCTGCTGAATTGGGACTGCAAGTACATTGTGTGTGCACCAATTATGAACAAACTTACTACTGAAATACTGGTTTGCATTTTCTATGTTCAGAGTAAGTTTTTTCTCCATGTCATTGTAAGTGCTATCACTAGCTACAAAATATGTATTATCTGGATTACAGAAGCGTCCGATTCCACTCGTCTGCTTTGACTCTCACTAATATGGTGGAAACGGCCATTCTCAATATCTCCAATATAGCGCCTATAACGTCATTACATAAACACAAAAATAGATATAAAACCAACAAACACATCTATCTCCAAAAATATAATCAAACTAACGAGACCAGTGCGGGAAATTGAGGGTTTATGGGTGGGAACAAACTAAATATAAACACATACAGGCACACACCACGATCCCAAACCACACAAAACAACTACATAAAAACACCACAAAATCACAAATTCCGGTACACTCACAATATCGACAGGCATCGGTTGCTTCCCTTCACCTACATAGCTCAACCGCAATTGTCGATGTTACTTAAAATCCGTCTTGATTGCAATTTTTTTTTTATTACTGACTTTTTTATCACTGATTGCTGTTATCCCATAAGACATTATGTCTGTTTTTGCAATTGTCGATACCACAAAATAAAAACCAACTACTCCAAAAATTATAATCACACCGCAACTATTAATACCACAAAACCAACACATGAAACAACGGGAATCGCACACTTTCCTTGACCTATATAGGTCAACAGCAGCTTACGATACCAAAACAGCTATGACGACACATTGGAATCGGACACTTCCCTTGACCTATATAAGTCAACAGCAGCTCACAATAGCAAAACTCACATAGCTATGATGATAAATTGGAATCAGACACTTCCCATGATCTATATGGCTCAAATACAACAGACGATACCAAAAAATTGGAATTGAGTTCTTCCCCTAAGATACATAAATCAACCACGAGTGCCAATACCAAAACATCAACTACCAACACATGCAGTAAATAACACCAACCGAAGAACATATAAAAACTCCACCAAACATCATAACACGTGAACAATAGACCCAAAACAATGACTATTTACCCCACAAAAGTTCCGGCACTACACACTAGGTCAGCCACCCCAATCTCTCTCTCTCTCTCTCTCTCTCTCTCTCTCTCTCTCTCTCTCTCTCTCTCTCTCTCTCAAAAAAAAAAAAAAAAAAAAAAAAAAAAAAAAAAAAAAAAAAAAAAAAATCAACTCCCAACCCACCTACAACCTACCAATGCTCCTCACCCAACCTTCACCCTCCCCCAAAAAACAAAAACCCACCAACAGTCCCTGGTCTGAGAAGCCAGAACTCTGGATAATCACATATTCAGCTTGCGTACGCCACATTTCACTATCTCCACCACAAGCCCAAAAAGTTGCAGAATCTTAATAAAGGGCAATATGTCGTCCCCCATTTTAGGCCGCAGACGCACACTATTAAACCTAGAAGTCATATCCATACCTAACAATAGAAGCCACAAATAATCATAAACACAACAGAAACTTAATTCTTAACTCACTGAAATCAATTTTCGTTCTTCTATAGAAGTCACGACAGATAAAAGCACACTTCTAGCACCGAGTCCCAAATGAACCCAGTGTACACCACATGACATGCGGACCATACACACACCACCAACCGCAACAAGACAGCATCTACAAACAAAACACACTCATAAACTAAACTCTGCACCATAATACATCACACACCACAACACCTTTACGTCATGGGCCACAGCTGACGGGTGGGATTGGCCACCTCCATTGACCCATGTCATCAGCATATATAATGACATTTGTACCCTTTATTGTACTCATATCGTTTATATAGAGAATGAAAAGCAGTTGACCCAATACTGTGTTGGCTTTGAGGCTCAGGGATTCTTCCCTACACTTGTTTATGAGAAACGTCAGTGGCTCGACTGGAAACTCTGAACAATAATTAACTGCTCTTCTACATATGCCATCGGGCCCTATAGCATTTTTTTCTTTATTTTCATTTTGCAGATTATTTTTTATATTTACAGATCACTTGTGAGAAACAGAAATAAACACTCTGTTACATTTACAATGCTTAAAGAAATATATTATTCTTTTTGTTTTGTTTTGTGAGATTTTGTCATATGAGATTGTCTACCACAGTTACAATTGTGTTCATAGAAAATGGAATCGATGAAATGTGGGTCCAAAAATTCATTTCCTTCTTTTTTTTGGGTATTATATTTTCATTATTATTGGCACGTATTTCAATTCTGTCTGTGCTAATCAAAGCCCAGACAGTCTTTGCCATATTAAGTGGGTAATTGATTTCTTGAAGAACATTGTCTTTATTTCCTTTAGTGGTAATCTCTCTCTCTCTCTCTCTCTGTTCGTGCAGTCTTCGTTACTGGTTTGATTTTTAATATTTTTTGTGCCTCTCAGATGGATGTTTCAGGTCCCCTCCTCCCCATGGAATGACTGGTGTGATCCATTTCTTTCTCATTATATTTTTGCTTTTCTTACAGCATGCAATATTTTTGCAGTAGCTTAGAGATGAATAGAAAGTTTCTCAATGTTTATCCATGGATTTTCTATAACCATGTTACTGTTATGCTATATTCTGGACTGTACTAAACTGGTAAATCAGAAGTGTATAAAGAATTGTATGGTAGAGCTAAGTGTAAGTATAAGCAGGCAATCAATGAAGCAAAGAAACTACATGATATACTAAACATTGAAAAGTAAAAAAATAAAAAAATAAATAAAATAATAACAGAAAAAAATGCAAAGAAGTCGGAAGTGAAATTAACTCTATTGTCTACCCTAACCAAAAAGATGATATTGCCATAACCCCAGACAAATGTAAGAAATTTTGTATCCAATCCATTGAAGAAATTGTTGTTGTGGTCTTCAGTCCAGAGACTGGTTTGATGCAGCTCTTCCTCATACTCTATCCTGTGCAAACTTCTTCATCTCCAAGTAACTACAGCAACCTACATCCTTCTGAATCTGCTCAGTGTATTCATGCCTTGGCCTCTCTCTATGATTTTTACCCTCCACGCTGTCCTCCAATACGAAATTGGTGATCCCTTGATGCCTCAGAACATGTTCTACAAACCAATCCATTCTTCCAGTCAAGTTGTGCCACAAATTCCTCTTTCCCCCAATTCTATTCAGTACCTCCTGATTAGTTACATGATCTATGCAACTAATCTTCAGCATTCTTCTGTAGCACCACTTTTTGAAACTTTGTATTCTCATCTTGTCTAAACTATTTATCGTCCATGTTTCACATCCATACATGACTGCACTCCATACAAATACTTTCAGGAAAGACTTCATGACACTTAAACCTATACTTAATGTTAACAAATTTCTCTTCTTCAGAAACGTTTTCCTTGCTATAGCCAGTCTACATTTTATATTCTATCTACTTCAACCATCATCATTTATTTTGCTCCCCAAATAGCAAAACTCATCTACTACTTTAAGTGTCTATTTCCTAATCCAATTCCCTCAGCATCACCTGATTTAATTAGACTACATTCCATTATCCTCATTTTGCTATTGTAGATGTTCATCTTATATCCTCCATTCAAGACACTGTCCATTCAGTTCAATAGCTCTTCCAAGTCCTTTGCTGTCTCTGATAGAATTATAATGTCATCGGCATATGTCAAAGTTTTTATTTCTTCTCCATTGATTTTAATACCTACTCCGAATTTTCCTTTTGTTTCCTTTACTGCTTGCTCAATATACAGATTTAGTAACATTGGGGAGAGGCTACAACCCTGTCTCACTCCCTTCCCAACCACTGCTTCCCTTTCATGTCCCTCGACTCTTATAACTACCATCTGGTTTCTGTACAAATTGTAAATAGCCTTTTGCTCCCTGTATTTTACCCCTGCCACCTTCAGAATTTGAAAGAGAGTATTCCAGTCAACATTGTCAAATGCTTTCTCTAAGTCTACCAATGCTAGAAACATAGTTTACCTTTCCTTAATCTAACTTCTAAGATAAGTCGTAGGCTCAGTATTGCCTCATGTGTTCCTTCATTTCTACGGAATCCAAAATCTCCCCCAAGGCTGGGTTCTTCCAGTTTTTCCATTCATCTGTAAATATTTCGTGTGAGTATTTTAGAGCCATGACTTATTAAACTGTTAGTTCAGTAATTGTCACACGTGTCAACACCTGCTTTCTTTGGGATTGGAATTACTATATTCTTCGTGAAATCTGAGGGTATTTCGTCTGTCTCATACATCTTGCTCACCAGATGGTAGAGTTTTGTCCTGGCTGGCTCTTCCTAGGCTACCAGTAGTCCTAATGGAATGTTGTCTACTTCTGGGGCCTTTCACTGCTGTGTCAAATTCTTCATGCAGTATCATATCTCCCTTTCATTTTCATCTATATCCTCTTCCATTTCCATAATATTGCCCACAAGCACATCACCCTAGTATAGACCCAATATATGCCCCTTCCACCTTTCTGCTTTCCCTTCTTTGCTTAGCTCTGGTTTTCTATCTGAGCACTTGATAATCATACAGGTCGTTCTCTTTTATCCAAAGGTCTCTCTAATTTTCCTGTAGGCAGTATCTGTCTTATCCCTGGTGATATAAGCCTCTACATCCTTACATTTGTCCTCTAGCCATCTATGCGTAGCCATTTTACACTTCCTGTCAATCTCATTTTTGAGACGTTTGTATTCCTGCTTCATTTACCGCATTTTTATATTTTCTCCTTTCATCAATTAAATTCAGTATTTTTTCTGTTACCCAAGGATTTCTACTAGCCCTTGTTTTTTTTACCTACTTGATCCTCTGCTGCCTTCACTATTTCATCTCTCAAACCCACCCATTCTTCTTCTACCATATTTCTTTCACCCACTCTTGTCAATTGTTCCCTAATGCTTTCTCGGAAACTCTCTACAACCTCAGGTTGTTTCAGTTTATCCAGGTCCCACCTCCTTACATTCCCACCTTTTTGCAGTTTCTTCAGTTTTAATCTACAGTCCATGACCAAGAAGTTGTCGTCAGAGTCCACATTTGTCCCTGTAAATGTCTTACAATGTAAAACCTGACTCCTAAATCTCTGTCTTACCACTGTATAACATATCTGAAATCTTCCAGTGTCTTGACGCCTCTCCCACATATACAACCTTCTTTCATGGTTCTTAAACCAATTGTTAGCTATGATTAAACTATGCTCCATGCATAATTCTACCGGGCAGCTTCCTCTCTCATTCCTTACCCCCATTCCATATTTACCTACTACTTTTCTTTCTCTTTATTTTCCTACTATCAAATTCCAGTCCCCCATGACTATAAAATTTTCAGCTCCCTTCACTATGTGAATAATTTTTTTAACAACATACATTTCTTCAATCTCTTCGTCATCTGTGGAGCTAGTTGGCATATAAACTTGTAATACTGTGGTAGGCCTGGGCTTCATGTCTACCTTGGCTACAATAATGCGTTCACTATGCTATTCGTAGTAGCTTATCTGTGCTCCTGTTTTTTATTCATTATTAAACCTACTCCTGCATTACCCCTGCTTGATTTTCTATTTATAATGCTGTGTTCACCTGACCAGAAGTCTTGTTTCCCGCTGCTACGGAACCTCACCAATTCCACTATATCTAGCTTTAACCTGACCATTTCCCTTTTTAAATTTTCTAACCTACCTGCCAATTTGACATTCCAAGCTCCAACCCATAGAACGCTAGTTTTCATGAAGAAATTAGTAGTTAATAAACGACCTCCCGAAAGTGCAGTTAGTATCAGCGACAACTGCTTTGAAAAGCCCTTCCAAAGCACTTTCACATGAGTGTGTCCA